>NW_027278999.1:0-35000 GCF_046629955.1 Centroberyx affinis | reverse complement strand
AAACTAGTCGAGGGAATATTTTTGAAAAGTTTACCACCTTTCAAATAAACTCTCTTTGTGCTTATTGCCTGAGGGAAAGTGATGCATACTTATCCCAGAAAAACCCATTTGATTCACTCAAGGTGAATACCCAGAAGTTGGAAATTGGGGCGTCACAGCAGCAAAATAGCAAGAAGAAAATAGAATATAATTAAGAATAGAGCAAATTGGGGTTTTTAAATATAACGAGAATGTATTTAAATATGAGTGAAATGTATGAAAACGGAGGTGACAACTGAGCTTTGTGTCTGCAGTAACAGAACAGTGTGTGTGTGTGTGTGTGTGTGTGTGTGTGTCCAGGAGCTGTGGGTAATAACTAGGCCTAAGCGCTGAGTCCCTATAGTGTCTGCATTTGAAACGAGTGGAAACATGTCACAAGTCATCCAGCAGCAGGCTCGTAAAACACAGAGCGCCCCCCCCCCCCCCCCCCCCTCCCCCACCCCCCCGGCCCTGAAGGACGCTAAGCTTTAAATGTGATTGAATGTGTCCGACACCTTTAAAACTCCCCCTGCAAACATGCTATAGTGCCCTGGGTAGGAGGGTTAGACCGATATATGGGGCCGGTAAGGGTCTTTTATAAAAATTAGATCTGGTCCAGTCAGTGTGGGTCACCTCTGATATGATGGATATGATGCAGTTTGATTGATTACATATTTATTGTAGAATTGATCAGCACTGCGCTGGTTGTCTATGGGAAGAACTGATTCTAATGAGACATTTTGATCAGATTTCACACAAGTATGGATGAATATGTGATGAAGCAAATCATTATTATTTCTTTCAATGGAGGGTTTTAGCGTCTAATTCCTTGCAGGGGTAATTTCTCCCCTCCTGGTTTATGTCTTTAGCAGGGAATATTTATGTTTCATCTCAAGTTATTGTGAGCTTGAGTCCAAGGAGGTAGTAACAAGTCTAGACTAGACTAGACTAGAAGATCAGGATATCGCCTCTCCTCTCCTCTCCTCTCCTTGTATTTTCTCTTCTCTTCTCTTCTCTTCTCTTCTCTTCTCTTCTCTTCTCTTCTCTTCTCTTCTCTTCTCTTCTCTTCTCTTCCTATAGAGACTTTGCAGTTGCATCACAAATCTCCTATCAACCACCAATGTCTGGTTCCATCATGGAACAAATAATCACAAAAAGACAAAAAAACTCCACTATCTTTAAACCAATTAAAATGCCTTTATTGTCATGGCATGGTCATATTAGACTTTAAAAACAAACTTTGACTTTGCGTTTTGGCATCAAGCCATCGTCAGGAAGTCATGTCAGATCTCATGGAGTGAGATTTTCTTTCTGCTTTCTTCTACTCTCATTTCTTTCCTTTCCTTTCCTTTCCTTTCCTTTCCTTTCCTTTCCTTTCCCTTCCTTTCCTTTCCTTTCCTTTCCTTTCCACCTCTCCCTCTCCTCTCCTGTCATAGAAATAATGCACTCTCATCGCTCCTCCTCGGTCTTATTTTTAGTCTTGCGATGCTCCCATCTCTTCCATGATGACTCAGGGAATCATAATGCTCCAGTCTGTCTATTTGTGTATACCACAGCTTCATTAGGCCAGATGTGGGACGACAGAAAGCCTACTCTCCCCCAGCTTTTTTTTTTTCCCTTTTCTGTTGTTTTCTTGTTTTTTTGACATGGTATTAGACGTGAAGTGCAAGACAACAAGAGCTGCATTTGAATTTTGTCTTATGGGTACATTTTTAGCGTCAGATAAAAGAAATAAAATGTCCACAGAGAGGAAGCAGGAGGAAGAGAGGGAGGTGTGGGCTGATACAGGAGAGTCGTAGATCTAGATATGTGGAGGATTGATGGAGAACTGAAATGCTGACACATGCAGTAGGTGTTTGTCAGCCTGCTTGTGTGTGTGTGTGTGTGTGTGTGTGTGTCTCTACTATGTCACACTATACTGCGAGTCTTTCCCATTGAAACAGAATGCATCAACAACATACTGTAGATTAGGATTCAACCAATGTGTGGGGGTTTCAATGGAGAGTTTTAGTGCCCCGTGCTCCAACTGCTGTTTCAGAGGCTTTCCCACCCTGACAGGAATACAATTCTGGCGGAAACGCTGAATACTTGAATACATTTTTTGGCATGAAATGGTCAAATATTAAAAAAATGACTATCGGCACAAAATATCTTCAGTCCAAAAATATTGGAATCCGTATCAGCCTTCAGAAAACCCATTTCAGTGGAGCCCAAGTGGGTACTATCGGTGTCTGTGCCAAAACAAGCTTAGGGAAAGGTTCTGGTTTCTAATGAGACTTTCCAAGACCTCAGGGTGATGATGAACCATTAACTGCTAGGCTAATGCATTAAACATCAATGAAGGTCATATTATAATCATATTTTACACTCTGAGCTACATTTACTAAGTTGCATAAGGTTTTTTTTTTAATATAGTAAAAGAACACTCTCTCCCCATTTTAATAGAAGCTACTAGAATGTGGCTGAGGCAGCTCTTTTTTTTTCAGCATGAGTTCAGTCCAGGTAAATGTTTATCTAAACGTCAATTTTTTTTATTTTTTTTGCCATGGAAATGGCCAAATCTGAAGATATTGAATATTGGCGCAGCAGCTTCAAATGAAAAAATATCAGTATTAGTATGTATGAGCTTTCAAAAAACCCATATGGGTCAAACTAGGGCTGGGCGATATGGACAAAATCAAATATCAAGATATTTTTTACCAAATAGCACCTCAACATCAATATTGCGACAATATTGTAGGGATGACTATTGGTGCTTTCACAAAAATATTTACACAATGAGATTTTTGATAAATAATCATCAGCAATGTGGATATAATGACTAAGTGGGTAAAGGCAAACAATAGAACAGCTCGAACAGTCGATCCATCGATATCTAGTCTCATATCACAATATCGATATAATATCAATATATTTCCCAGCCCTAGGTCAAACCCTACTGTAGATGCAGTACATTGTGGTTTCCAGCCATGGTTGCCACTACTTAGATTCTGAATCATTATCTGTTGGTCAGCTAGATTGATAAGAAGTATAATTTTGACATTAACCTAATGGCTTCTTCTTACCGCAGCGCCCCATCCATCAGCCCTGCCAAGCCGCCTCATTGGCCTCCCAAGTCATTAACTGTCAGTACCGATAAAGCTGATTGGTTGGTACAGCTTAATAAAAGATTCACTGGTCACATTGTTGCCTATTGTACCATTTCACCCAATTAAAGAAACGCAGTGAAGTACATCAGGAACATTCACTTGTTCCTGATGTATTGCAATTGCCATTGTTCATTGCTCAAATCACATATGGTTGCTGTTGGGTGAAATTCCACAACTATCTCCACAACTTTTCAGGAACTAAGAAGAGCAGCCTTGTTTTTAGCTTGACCACTGTGCATATTTGAGTTTATCCAATGGGTATCGAAAGGGTTTCTTAAGCCTAAAGGCGTCACTATAGTAGAAATGAAATCGAACTTTGCGCAAAATCGAACTGCTGTCGAACACGTCTGTATACTTGCTGCATCTTGAGGTTTCTATTCTATAAATTTCTATTTTGTTTCAACTATACTGCTGCCTTACCCATTGACCCATAGAAGAACCATGCAATCCTTCACCTGCAGCTAAAACATGAAAACCACCAAAATTGGTTTTCACATGACGAGTGATATGGTAAAATTACCCCTGTCCAGTCAGCAACTCTATAGGAAGGCCGCCAGATTGCTTTGCCTCTTACTGTATGCATTTCTACATTTTCAGTTTGAAGGAACATTTCTCGAACTCTTTCTAACTGCAGAGGAGATGCCATCTCCCGAGGGGAAGGTGTCCTTGTTTTTTTGTTAAATGAAACAGTGAAATCTAAAAATACAATGTGTGTGACAGCAGGTCCTTAGTTCCCATCTCTTTGTGGTTTGCAGTAGCTGAGATGTGGCTCTGAATCACTGACAGGAGAGCTTTCAGATAGTGACTGGAATCCCCTGATCTACTAACCATGTGGAGGGATCAGAGAGGGAGTTTGTTTAAACCAAAATCAGACTGCCAATATATTTGGATGATTTTGTCCTTATACTGAATATCAGCTATTGGCCAGTCAGTGTGGTCCACCTCTGATATGATGGATATTCCTCTCTGATCACAGCTAGTCAATATGTTTTTATTATTACAGGGAACAGTCTGTAAAAACCTGCAGTGAAACCTGCCTCATCCTGCCTTAAGGAGCTGCTAACACACCTAAAATAACTCATTAGTATGGGTTCCAATGGAGAGTTTTAGTGTCCCGTGGTGGTCTAAAGACTGATTCCGCCCTTGGGATCAGCTTTTCAAAAACCTGTATCTGTCGAACTCTAGAAGACACGGGAGCGTATCTATGTTCCCAGGGTCCTATGTTCCCCAGATTTATATGGCACATAATGGGAACATGACAAAGGGTCCTATGTTCCCAGGGTCCTATGTTCCCCAGATTTATATGGCACATAATGGGAACATGACAAAGGGTCCTATGTTCCCAGGGTCCTATGTTCCCCAGTTCTACATATGTGCTCTCCCAGGGTCCTATGTTCCCAGGGTCCTATGTTTAACCCTAACCCTAAACCCTAACTAACCATATTAAGCGAATACAGAGCTGGGGGAAATCTTTTTCAGGTTCCCATTATGTGCTATATAAATCTGGGGAACATAGGACCCTGGGAACATAGGACCTTGGGAACATAGGACCCTGGGAACATGAACATGTCTTTGGAATGACTCCAAAGACACAGAGCTAGCCAAGTGAACAATTGTGTGCAAGAAAACTTATGTTTTAAAGCGGCAATACGCAACCTTTTCGCCTTGAGACAGGCAGTGCATTGTTGCTCCTGTCCTCTTCCCATTCAGTTAATCAAGTTCCCGCCCCAACACTTCTTCGTCACTCATCTTGTTGAGTTGTCTGATGAACCCAGTGGGATAATCTAGCACCGCTAGCTTGCTAACTGGCTAGCAGCCTAGCTGTCTAGCACTAGATAAGCCAGCTCTGCATCGCCTCGCAGTCCTTTTATCTCCTTCAGGTGGCGCCAGAGTAAAAAAACAATGCTGATGTCATCTCTGCTGCACGTTTAACTTCGCTGTTCTTTCTTTTCTTTTAACCCTGCTCTGCGGCCGCTAGCCTCACCTTGATAGCCACAACCAGCTCACTGCTAGCCCCAAAACGTCTCCCAACAGCATTTAAAAGCTAATTTCTGTCATTTCAACGGTAGGATTTAGGCATGAACACACAAGGTCACAGAAACACTGAGGATAATGTGTAATATATCCTCTTTATTTATTGTTATTTCAATGTGAAAAAACTTGTATATTGCAGCTTCTACAGTGACCAGATCTGGACATAACGGTATGAAATTGGTATGAAATTTCATGTTGAGCCTCTCAAATATTTCTGATTTCACGTTCTTTGCCTTTCGACCTGAAAATCTTATGGGAAAAAGCTGGATAGATCAAAGAGTGTTTATGCTACGTCTTCAGTAGAATAGTGTCATTGTTTCTGCTGCCTTATTTTTAATCCCTGGTGCTCTAATTCAAGGTTACACTCTTTTTCATGGAAGTCACACACACACATTGTTTCTCTCTTAATCTCTCTCTCTTTCTTCCAACTGTCCATCTCACACACACACATGCACTATCACACTGAGTTGTAGTCATGGAGGTCCTGAGACGTCACTGTCCTAATTCCAGGGATGTCAAACTGTCCTTGGTGTGTGTGTGTGTGTGTGTGTGTGTGTGTGTGTGTGTGTGCTCTCAGCAGGTGGCAGCTGTGGCAGTAACCATTCAGCTCAGGAATCTCCAGGAGGGAAAACAGCGACTGTCCTCTTTATCTTTTTTGTTTTAGCTGTCCTCCTTTCTTTTTTACCCTGAGCTGTCTTTCCTTTCAGGCTCTTTCACATCCATCTCTCTCTTTTCCTCCATTCCTCCCTCATTCCTCCTTTTCTTTCAAACGCACTTCTTTTTTTATTTCTTCTCTTCTCTCCACTTCATCTTTCTTTTTTTTTTCTTTTTTATCAGTTTCTTTTTTTTATTATTATTATTACAGGCAAATAATACACATAACACACATGACAATATGATGACATGACAAAATATCCTCACAAAAAAGAAAAGGAGAGGAAAAATAAATAAACAAATTAAAATAAAAAAAATAGTAAAAAATAAAGTAAATAAAAAAATAAAAAAATAAATAAAAATAATAGGATCCTTTCAGTAATACAAATAATTAGATTGACAGTACCAGTACATTTAGAAGCTGAAATATACATATGACAGGCAGAGCGTATTTAGAGTTTTATATAGTCCCACTCTTCACTAGAGCAAATTTTTTCCCATTTCATATTGTGTTGTGCTACTTTGTAATGGTTTGTAGCAATTATTTTTTCTAAAAGAAATTGAAATTGAAAGAAACTTAGATTCAAATTAGTTCTTGATTGAGCTTTAAATATAAATATTTTACCTAACAGAATAATTGTATTTATTATCTCGGGACAGTTTTCATCCAGAACCCCCAAACCCCCACCTCATCTTTCTTTATCCGCCACTATTTCCATTTTAAAGGCCTGGCATTTGAAAAACTCTAATCTTCCTTCCTCCCTCCTTGCAGCAGAGGAAATATGTGATCAGCCGAGTCAAGACCGGTCAGTGCAAAAGCTGTGGAAATCTCACTTTGCCCAATGCAAGCGCTTCAGATCAGTTTTTACATTCAACAAACTCGGAAGGATGTGAGGGAACCAAGGAGGGACGGCCCCATTACCATAATGGCTATATTTTTTTCTTTCAGGGGGAAACTTTCAAAGGGACTCTACTCTATTTCACCCCCGACTTGACTAAGTTGCTTTTTGTGTTGCGGTTTCCCTCCACAGTGTGTAAAGTCTGTGTAGCGGGAGTCCATCTATCATGTCAGGGAAGCAAAAGCCCAGAAAGACAAAGGCAGCACACAGTCAGTGAAGAAACCCCGCGACCTTTGACCCGTGCGTCGCTGTTGCCTCCGCTGTCTTCTCTCAGTCCGCTGTTGCTCTTGTTTACATGGATTTGCCTGGAACTGAGCAACCTGAAGTGACAAAGCGGGAAATGTTGTTTTGTTCCCCATCAAAGAATTGAAGCCATAGATTTGACCTGAAATCAGGCTCAAATATGGATCTGTGATTAAATGGATAGGGGGAATTTTACAGTATGTATTGCAGTCATAGAAAGTAGTCAGTTTGCTACTATTGGACGGTTTTCAAAGGTTTATACTAGCCCTTTTATACTGGACGGAAGCATGAAGCATTTTTTTTTCTGATTGAGCTATTATTCTGATGCACTAGGCAACTTTGCATGTCGGTGGCTCCAAATAGCTGTGAGAGGTAATTGTTTGAAAAATTTGAACTTCAATACCCAGAAATCATTTATCAACCCGGCCGGTCTGTGATGCTTTATACCAAAGGAAACCAAAGAGGAAAAGATCCAATGTTGGTGAGTCCAGCTTTCTCTGGACTGCTGTTTAGGAGACAGTTTGGATTTCACCCTTAAATTTTGATTTGTCACTTCCCACCAGTGTTCATACCCAATACCAGAATTACATTTGGGCAAATAGAGTGAATAGAGTGAATTGAGAGTAATTGAGTCTCATTAGTGAGGATGGGATGCCCCACTTTGGGATTTAAGCTGATAAGACGGCTGCATTTTTACATACAAATCTTGCCTATAGTGCAGCTTTAATGGACTGTAAACCCAGCTAGTGACTGTGTCAGTGCTTGGTTGACAGACAGGCAGAGCAGCAAACTGATATTGTTGGTAGGTGTGACATTTTCATCCGGCCTCATCTCTGGAATCACTGGAGATCATCTGGACCGATGTTCTTTTAACACAAACCTACCTAACTGCAGTAATGTCTGTGTAGGTGCGATTTATCTCCAAGGACGAAATGCCATCTCAAATTTTTAAATGGCAAGTTTAACCATGGGGCCCCTGATAGAAGTTCATGTATCACTATGGAGAAGTGAATATGTGATATCAGGCTTTCTGGATAGTAATATTAACATCTCTAAACCTAACCCTAATAAATCATTTAGTGTCGTATTCAGTCTTAAATACAGTCTTAAAATCTCATATTTTGTCTTAAATATGGTCTTAAAATCTCATATTCAGTCTTAAATACGGTCTTAAAATCTCATATTCAGCCTTAAATCTCATATTCAGCTTTAAATATGGTCTTAAACTCTCATATTCAGTCTTAAATCTCATGTTGAATCTTAAATACGGTCTGAAAAATCTCATATTCAGTCTTAAAATCTCATATTCAGTCTTGAATTTTTCCTTAAATCTCATAGTCAGTCTTAAACACGGTCTTAAGATCTCATATTGAGTCTTAAATCTCATATTGAGTCTTAAATCTCATATTCAGGCTTAAATATAGCCTTACAATCTCATATTCAGTCTTAAAATGTCATATTCAGTCTTAAATCTCATATTCAGTCTTAAATACGGTCTTAAAATATTATATCCAGTCTTAAATTTTTCCTTAAAACAAGTAAAAAAGCCAAATCTGCCAAAAGGGTGAGATCATTTCACTTGTTTCCAGTGCAGTTTCACATATTCAAAGAATTTTCTCAGAACAAGTCTCAGTATCTTAAAGTACGAGAAGGCCGATCACTCCACTAGTATCAAGGAAATGTCACTTGATTCAAGAAAAAATCTTGAAATGAGTTGATTTGCGTTGGAAGCCAGTGAAATGATCTCACACCATTAGCTGATTTTAAGACTCTATAGTCGAGTAAATGGTTTGCTAAGATGGATTTTTTGCACTGTGAACCATAGCTGTTAGAATACCATAGTCCCATCATGTCTAAATGTGCAGTATAATCTTACACTACAATATAATTATTCCCTTTAAAACAATGAAGCTCTTAGCACTTACTCCACAAACCACAGTAGCTCAGTGCTGTCTAGGAACTCACACTCTCTCCACTCTCTTCAGTTCAACCCTAGTCGAATGAAGTCCTCACAAAGCATATTATCACATTCACAAATGCTATTAAAGCATCTCTTTGACTTCTGGCATTATCTTTCTATATTGTGATATACATTTTACCACAGGCTGGTGTCTTGAAGAGCCCCACTCTAGGGAACAACAGTGCTAAGTCAATGAGGATCTTCTTACAGCGGTTGTAAGACTAATGGTGGTATCCATCCTGCTCTTCCCATTGGCTTTCAGCTGCATAATTTATAGCTAGACTTACTGTCTATATTGTCGGATGTGCTTCAGGGTTAAATAATAACTTGTCAATAGAGATGCGGCAATAGCATCTGTAGTATCAGGATTGGTGTCAATCCAGTCTATCCTACCACACTGTTCTTTATCTTTTAACCTATTCTGAACAAGCTGTTTTGAGACTCCTTCTATACACTGTTTGACTAGTGTAATGTGGCAATGATACCTTGATGTTTAAAATGCTACACAAAGCACCTTTAAAAACCTTATGATGAGATGCAGGATGTGACCGAGTGCTTCTATGTGGAGACAAAGCCTTTGTTGTTTAACTGATATCAGTATTCCTCTCAGAACAAACCCATCCAGCTATCTTTTCTTTCTGTCGCTCCTCTGTTTTTCTCACTACTCCTCCCTTTCATCCACTTCCACCTACTTTTCCCTTCTTTGTATAGTACACTGCAAAAAATGTCATGTCGTCTAGTACTGAGTCTTAAAATCTAAGTGAAAAATTCTGCCAATGGGGGTGAGTTCATTCCACTTATTTCCAATGCAGCTTCACTTGCATGAATATAATGACATGGAAATTCAAGAAAAGTTGATTTGCAATAGAGACAAATGAAGTTGTCTCACCCCATTGGCAAATTCTGTCACCTCTTTCAAGAAAAGTACGATTTTAAAGGTCCCATATGGTGTAAAACAGGATTCCCCTTACCTCTGTGATGATAAAGGAGTTGGATGGTCTATCTAAACATGGTGAAAGTATCACAACGCACGGTCGCCAACTAAATCCACACAATCCATATTAGAAAAGCGAGCCTCTAAACGAGCCGTTTGGACTTCCGTAACTTTGTGGCGTCACAAAGGTTCGCTCATTATCATTTTTGTAAGAAATAATAGACTAACAAAGTGTTTTTTTCAAAGCGTTTGAACAGTTGTCATTGTTTATTTACCGGAGAGTTTTCCCTACCTGTAGCTGCCTGGCCGCAGTGTCTCACGTTTCACTCTCGAAACGGTTAGCCGATCGGAACAGAGGGGTCGTTAATATTAATGAGCCTTAAAGACACAGCGACAGAAACAGTCTGTTCTTGGTAAGGCTCAGAGAGATGCTGGAAAATGAACATGTGAAAATGGATTGAGAGTGTTTTTGGTACATGACACCACACACACAGCTTTGAATGGACCTCAAGACAGAAAATAAAACACTGGAAAGTGTAAAATATGGGACCTTTATGACTCAATACTAGACCAAATGACTTAACATGGTAATTTTTTGTAGTGTATTTTGTTCTGTCTCACTCTCACTCTGTTTCAGGCTTTTGTCAGTGATGGACTGACAGCATGGACACACAAACACAAACACACACGTAGCCTACACACACAACTGAACAAAAAAAGGATGAGTAATGAATGATTCTGGGCACGGTGCCCTACTCCGTGGTTCAAGATGGGGAGGATCTGTTACATAGATGCTGCTGGTCTCTCTACGCCTCTCTCTGCCACAGTTTCATATAAATGAATCACTGATTGATATAACACAATAACGATTCAACCTATATCCAGTTCATGAAAGCTTTTACTTGTCTAAACACGAGGCTTTTGCGGTGTCTGGTAGGTCTTTCTTTTGAAAAACAGTAGTGTGCAACAGTAGAATCAGCTTCAGTTCCTACATCACCAGCTTTACAAGCAACCAACAGTGAGGAGGTCAAAGGTCAGGGTCTTAGTGTTAGTCCAGTATTCATGTGACCATAGAGAAATAGAATAAGAGCAATATAGAGCAGTAAAAGGTATTTGTTTTTCCTCTGCATCCAGTTCCCTCCCTCTCTTCTGCCGTATTTCTCGGCCAGACAGCATCCAGTAGTGTGATGGTGGTGATTTACACTGCAATAGTGTCTAGGCAGAGAGACATGCTTTATGGTAGGGCTGGACGATAATTCAATATTATCGTTTATCGTCTTTCAGTGGGATTATATTGTGATGATATGGTGATTTTGGCATATCGAGACGCACAATTCTGCTGTCTGAACTGATGAGAACAAGCTAATTTTATTTAGAAATTCAGACAAAATGAAGTATGGAAGGAATATTATGTGAAAATTTAACGTGATTTCGCTTATGTGAGCCATATCGTCATATATATCGATATCGAAAAAAATCGTTATGATTATCGTGATATTGATTTCAACCATATCGTCCAGCCCTACTTTATGGTCCCGCTACTGTCTCTGGTTTACACACATAACTGATGGTATGGACTGAGGTCTAGGGCTATATCTCATGATTCTGTACACCTTCGGTTATGTATATCCAATATATCAGTGGAAAAAAAATGAGAGTGAGAGTTTTCCTCAGCCAAAGCCCCTGCAGTTTTAGCACTTTTCAGATTTTAGCACTTCGGTTTCAGCCGGTCCAGGGATTCAAACCAGAAACCAAACACACATTGATCTTGATATGAAAATACTTTCTGAAGGTCTAAAGGAGTTGAAATACTTTCTGAGCATCTACAGGATTGGAAGTACTTTCTGAAGGTCTACAGGAGTTGAAATAGTTTCTGAAGGTCTATAGGAGTTGAAATACTTCCTGAAGGTCTACAGGAGTTGAAATAGTTTCTGAAGGTCTACAGGAGTTGAAATACTTTCTGAACTCCTACAGGAGTTGAAATACTTTCTGAAGGTCTACAGGAGTTGGACATAGTTTCTGAACATCTATAGTAGTTGTACACCCTTCTATTTGGTATAAGACATGTGTTCATTCATAGCGTACTGTAGCATGACTCGGCACTAAGGAGAGAGTGACAGTGGAAAGGATGAATCAGCAGATAGTGGAAGTGATGTGCTGTTAACATTTATCTTGGCATACTTTCTCATCTGTGTGTGTGTGTGTCTGCGTGTGTGTGCCACTTTGTCCTTCTTTCTCTTTTCGGTTTCTTTTCACTCTCTCTCCTCCAGTCATGAAGTAAGGAGGGCATATTGACAAGTGTGTCTTTGTGTGTGTGTGTGTGTGTGTGTGTGTGTGTGTGTGTGTGTGTGTGTGTGTATAGAGGGGTAATAGCACCCAGGTAGGTAAAGACGTGCTGCAGTGCGGAGACTCAATGACATTGACTGTGGCTGCAGTGACCTGCCCCAAGAGCAATGATCTCTCTCTCTCTCTCTCTCTCTCTCTCTCATCACTATCTATCTAAACAATGGAGGCCACTGATCTCCACACGTCGGTTTTAAGTGTTTTATTCCTGTACTCTTTTAAATAATAACTCCAGTAAACACTCCAGAGTTCAGACATGCTTGGTGTTCTCCCATAGTTTTTGAAGCTAACCACTTCGTCTCTCTTTTGTCTTCCAGGTAAGTTCAGATGGAGCTGTGCAGACCGTGGGCCTCGCTGGAGGTATTACTCTATCAGCATGACTTCACCCTGCCTTTACTATTAGCTTTAGGTTCTGTCTTTTTGCTGGATGCAGTGGTGATGATCAGTAGAAGTCAGTTGGTCCGTTCAGAGCGATTTTTGTATGGTCAGTCCAGAGCATTTGGAGAGTGAATGTGATCCATCACCTGGACGAGCGCCACCGTTTCAACTTTCATTCTGTTGGTGAAATGAGATTTAAAACTATCACTCATATGGTGGTATATCTCAACAGGGTATCTGCAAGTCCTTAAACGCTCTGAAAAAGTCTTAAATTTTGTAAATAATTTGGTAACACTTTACAATAAGGGTCACTAAGTTAAGGGTTAGTTAATGCTTAATGCTTATTAAGCATTAACTAACCCTTAACTTAACCCTGACCCTTATTGTAAAGTGTTACCAATAATTTTGGTAACACTTTATAATAACCATCATTAATAAATGGTAAATTGATAGTTAATTAAACTTTAGTTAATAGTTATTTTACTGTTAACAAACAATGAAATAATCATTAATAATGTTTACTAATTATTAGTAATGCTATAATTTATGTTATTTTATCATTAGTTTGTGTAATATAAAATCATTTGTTTATAAATTATATATTGTATCATAGCTTTTTACCCTTTTTACTGTCTCTTATCAGCTATGATACAATATATCATTTATAAACAAATGATTTTATATTACACAAACTAATGATAAAATAACATAAATTATAGCATTACTAATAATTAGCAAACATTATTAATGATCATTTCATTGTTTGTTAACAGTAAAATAACTATTAACTAAAGTTTAATTAACTATCAATTTACCATCTATTAATGATGGTTATTATAAAGTGTTACCATAATTTTTATTTGAAATACAGTTTTTAGAGGTCTTAATTGTTTTCATCATGTAATGACAGGTTTATTTTTAATTAAGTTCGATATTTTGATGCAGATATGAAATTAGATAGAGCTATTAACAGATTCTTGACATTCAGTTAGAAAGTAAAGCAAATGAAAAAAAAAGAAAATGCCATGAATTTTGTAATTTCATCAAAAGATGTGAATGGTTTGATTTTCTTATGTTGTATTATATTACTACAACTTTAATTTAGTCAGTGGGTTTACATGCATGCATACTCTAATATTAATACAGGACAGAGCTAATATGACAAACCTGTTGGACTTCATGTTCCTAAACAAGTAGGGTACTGGACTGGCCATCTGCTATTGGCTGGTCATTGGTGTCAGGTGATGCCACCTTCTACACAGAACAACAGGTGGTGACATCACCTGGAACCAAAGACCAGCCAATAGCAGATGGCCAGTTCAGTACCCTGCTTTTCACCATAAGGTGTCAGGCTTCACCACAAATTTGGGTTTGGGGTTTAGATTCTCCTGTTGTCCTTTTCCCTATACTGCTCATTTATAGTTTTACAACTTTCATTAGCTATGTTCAGTCACAAATTGTTTTTTTTAAACACATTTTCTTAATTTGGATTGTCAAATTGGTCTTAAAGGAATAGTTCACCCAAAAATGAAAATTCTGTCATCATCTACTCACCCTCATGCCAAATGAAACACAGGTGAAATTTGTTAGTCCATATAACACACAGGGAGGTTGCCAGCACAACTTGGTAGCAGCCTTCTCCAAAACAACTGAAGTCAATGGGGACCTGTTCTTTAGAGAAACAAAACAAAAACAGCCAAACAATCACACTGTGAATAGAAAGACCTATACACCATTATTTGTTGCAAATCAATCAGCTGTAGTTAAGATTTGCACTAAATGATGGTGTAAATATACTGTAGGTCTTTTTGGAACTCTGAAGAACTGGTCCCCACTGACTTCAGTTGTTTTGGAGAAGGCTGCTATGGAGTTGTGCTGCAGCCTCCCTGTGTGTTATATGGACAAACTTCACCTGTGTTTCAACTGGCATGAGGGGGAGGAGATGATGACAGGATTTTCATTTTTGGGTGAACTACTCCTTTAAATGTAATGGCGAGAAGCATTAAAAAATGACCCCTTTTTGAAAACTGCAGATACCCTGCTGAAGGATTCGGGACTGAATAGGTCTAAGTGTTGTTTACCTGAGTTGAACCTGTACTTAGAGGAAAATACACAGCAGCAGTGGTGTGTGGTGTGTGGTGTGTGTAGGCTGGTGAGACACTAGACACAAACAGACAAGCATCCTGTCTGATCTGATTACTAGGCGTAATGCTGTGAAATGAGTCTTAATGTAGATACATGGTAGTGTAGGGGAATTGTAATTTTCATCTTTCATTCTTATTTTATCTTAATATGATGTTTTTTTTTAGTTATTTTAGATGAGTCGGCTGCTTACAATGAGATACCTGTTGCTCAGATCCCTGCCATTAAAACCCATGCTGTGTGCTTCACTGAACCAAATATAGGAAATAATTGATGTTATTCTGAGGAGTGATTGGAGTGTGTGTGTGTGTGTGTGTGTGTGAGTTCATGCGTGTATATTTGTATCGCTATTCGTTTGTATTCCTATCTGTGTCCTATCAGGTCGGTGCAGATGCATTCTGAATTTTAATAGTTTTTTCACATTTCATACTGGGCATATTTCATTTTTTTTGGTATATTTTCATATGGTACATATTTTCGTTTTTTCCTCTCCCAGCATGTTTCACTGCTATTATTTTACCTGCCTTATACATACTACAATTACATTTTTTTCATACTTTTCATTCATGCATTTCCACAATTTTCAGTTTCCCCCATTTAGTATATTCATACTTTTATTCTATTTTTCTTTGTTTTATCCTTTTGCTATTTTCTTCCTGCAACAACCCAATTTCCCCTTAGGGATTATTCAAGTTGATTCAAATCTTATTGATGTATTTTCAGATTTCACCAAACATTTTTTTTTTTCTCACCTCCTTTCCCCTGCTGTAAAAATCAATTCCTACAGAGTGCAATCTGACTTTAGCAGAAAATTGTCATAAATTGTGAATATCTCTCTCCTGGATGCAGTTTGGAGGTAGTTTTTTTTTTTTTTTTTTTTCATGGCTGGAAGCAGCATCTGTCTGTGTGTCTGCTGTATTGAGTTAGTGAGTCTGGAAAGGCTCCAGTAGGACCAGACTTGCCTGTCAGTAGCAGGCAGTTAGTCTGGCCTTCATATCATTACTGTCTGTTGATCGCAACCTAACACTAACAACCTGCCAGGTCCAGACCCAACACAGACTAAACTACTGACTCAGCATTTATACTCAGTAGAGCAGGAGAGAATAGAAGAGAGATGGACAGGAGAGGATAGAATAGAGCAGGATAGAATAGAGTAAAGTATTATAGAGCAGGATAGAATAGAGTAGGATAGAATAGAGTAAAGTATTATGGAGCAGGATAGAATAGAGTAGGATAGAATAGAGTCAAGTATTATAGAGCAGGATAGAATAGAGTAAAGTGTTATAGAGCATGATAGAATAGAGTAGGATAGAATAGAGTAAAGTGTTATAGAGCAGGATAGAATAGAGTACGATAGAATAGAGTAAAGTATTATAGAGCAGGATAGAATAGAGTAGGATAGAATAGAGTAAAGTATTATAGAGCAGGATAGAATAGAGTAAAGTGTTATAGAGCATGATAGAATAGAGTAGGATAGAATAGAGTAAAGTGTTATAGAGCAGGATAGAATAGAGTAGGATAGAATAGAGTAAAGTATTATAGAGCAGGATAGAATAGAGTAGGATAGAATAGAGTAAAGTATTAGAGAGCAGGATAGAATAGAGTAGGATAGAATAGAGTAAAGTGTTATAGAGCAGGATAGAATAGAGTAAAGTATTATAGAGCAGGATATAATAGAGTAGGATAGAATAGAGTAAAGTGTTATAGAGCAGGATAGAATAGAGCAGGATAGAATAGAGTAAAGTGTTATAGAGCAGGATAGAATAGAGTAGGATAGAATAGAGTAAAGTATTAGAGAGCAGGATAGAATAGAGTAGGATAGAATAGAGTAAAGTGTTATAGAGCAGGATAGAATAGAGTAAAGTATTATAGAGCAGGATATAATAGAGTAGGATAGAATAGAGTAAAGTATTAGAGAGCAGGATAGAATAGAGTAGGATAGAATAGAGTAAAGTGTTATAGAGCAGGATAGAATAGAGTAGGATAGAATAGAGTAAAGTGTTATAGAGCAGGATAGAATAGAGTAGGATAGAATATAGTAAAGTATTATAGAGCAGGATAGAATAGAATAGAGTAGGATAGAATAGAGTAAAGTATTATAGAGTAGGATAGAATAGAGTAGGATAAAATAGAGCAGGATAGAATAGAATAGAGTAGGATAGACTAGAGTAGGATAGAATATAGTAGAATAAAGTATTATAGAGCAGGAAAGAATGGAGTAGGATAGAATAGGAGAAAAGAGATGAATAGGAGAATATAGAATAGAAGAGAGATTAATTGGAGAGAATAGAATAGGATAGAGTAGAACAGAGATGAATTGGAGAGGATAGAATAGATATGAATAGGAGAGGATAGAATAGAGCAGGATAGAATAGAAGAGCGATGAATAGGAGTGGATAGAATAGAGCTGGAAAGAATAGAAGAGAGATGATATAGAAGAGGATAGAATAGAGCTGGAAAGAATAGAAGAGAGATGATAGGAGAGTATAGCATTACATTAGAATACGGTAGAATAGAATAGAGTACATTAGAATAGAACTGAGTACAAACATCTGTGTAATATTTTTTCTTGTCTCCAATATGGCTATTGCACATGAATTTATTCTATAAATGTCTCTTTTCTTGATGTTTGATTTCCTTGTTCATATCTCTGTGGGTGAATTATCACTGAGAGAGAGAGAGAGAGAGACAGAGAGAGAGAGAGAGAGACAGAGAGAGAGAGAGAGAGAGAGAGAGAGAGAGAGAGATTGACACAGTAGAGCACTCGTAGATCTAGATATGTGGAAGATCGACAGGGAAATGAAATGCTGATGCATGCAGGTGTTTGTAAGTGTGTGTGTGTGTGTGTGTGTGTGTGTGTGTGTGTGTGATTCCCTAAGTGGTTGATCAATCATAGTCTTTCTGGTGTAACAGCACCCTCTGTTGGTCCCCTATTTACTCACAATTGAACTTATTATGATGAAACACACACAGCAGCACACACACCCTACTCACACTGTTCCCCTGTTCTGTATGTATCACATTCATATTGGTTTTGATTCATCTCTGTGTCTGGTAGTAGCTTACTGTATATGCATGTATATTTTTTTTTAAAGCACAAGCATCTTATGACTACGAGTTCAGTTCACTTCGAACAGTTTGGCTTCTAATGTCTGATTAATTATTATTATTATATTTTTATTGCATCCAATACACACAGACATGAAGACAAACAGAAATAAAACAAAGAATGCAATACAATACATTTGAAACATGGGCATGGTGTTAAACAGACCGACATTAATAGGGCACTAATGATTTGTTGATAAAGTATTACTAATATTCAGTGGTGGAAGAAGTACTGAGATCTTTTACTTAAGTAAAAGTAGCAATACAACAATGTAAAGATACTCCATTACAAGTAAAAGTCCTGCATTCAAAATCTTAAGTAAAAGTACATAAGTATTGGCAGCAAAATGTACTTAGAGTATCAAAGTAAACGTACTCATTATGCAAACTGTCCCCATTTAGAGTTATATTTTTCATAAATTATTGGAATATTAATACTGATTTATTGACATACATGTACATGTAAGCAGCATTTTAAAGTTGTCAACGTGAAGCTAATCGTAACAATTTAGCTATACTTTTGGGTAGTCTAATCTATAACAATGCTATTTTATAGTTATTTTATAAAGATGATCAAATGTTTTAAATATAAAATATTTATCTGAAAAGTAACTAGTAACTATAGCTGTGAAATAAATGTAATGGAGTAAAAAGTACAATATTTCCCTCTAAAATGTAGTGGAGTATAAGTACAAAGTAGATACTCTATTCTAACCAGCCCAAGGAACAGATAAGACTCTGCACAGGATTAGAATGCAGTAATTTTGGGGAAACAGGGTCAGGTGAAAAGGTAGGGGAGAAGCCTTTTCACAATTATCACTGGCATTAGAAAGCATGATACTGTACTTAAAGTGTACAACGGTAACGTATGATGTTGTATGGTTTATTTGAAGTGCATTATTATGTATTTCTTTTTTCTTAATACAGATAAGGATGATTTATGATGATGCATGGATCATTTTAGTATACTGTGAGCACTCGTGATACTTTGTGTGTTTATAGCATGCAGTGATTCTTTATCTCTGTACATTAATAACCCTGCTAAAGTGTTAGCATGGAGCCTGCTATCACTCAACATAGTGTATGCTAAAATGTTAGCATGGAGCCTACTATCACTCAACATAGTGTAATGCTAAAGTGTTAGCATGGAGCCTACTATCACTCAACATAGTGTAATGCTAAAGTGTTAGCATGGAGCCTACTATCACTCAACATAGTGTATGCTAAAGTGTTAGCATGGAGCCTACTATCACTCAACATAGTGTATGCTAAAGTGTTAGCCAATGATCTACCGGGGACACATGGATGATTTTTTTTATATTAACAGTCTATCTTGAGCCTCCCTCAACTGAAGTCAGACTGCACTCATTCAGTCTGACTTTTGTCAATAAATTGTGAACACACACACACACACACACACACACACACACACACTGTTCCTCCTGTGAATCTGCATTATGTCTGCTCCATTGATTGCCCTCGAGTAAAGCTGCTAAGCACATGCATTCATTTTTCATGAAGGTGCCCTCAGAGAGTAATCGCGTGTGTGTGTGTGTATGTGTTTCTAGATGTCGCTGCCATCAATATCTTGACTATCCATAATTAATGTCATAATAAATATCCTCCTGAGGTGATAACAACAGGGGAACAGAACCGACACATAATACATCTACACTGTTGTTCCCATAAAGCCACTACGCAGTCGTAAAGATTATATTACCACAGATATTACTCTGTGATTATAGATCTTACATGATGGATTTGACTCCTCCTGATCAATTAAATTAAGATGTCGGGTCATTTCCTCTCCCTGTTCGACAACACAGACGTCGTCCCTAGGTCCCGATCAATCAACTGCCCATTCATTTCCCCAGTCTGCTGCCCCTCATCATGTCATCAATGATTAAAAATGTCTGCCAGAATTCTTAACGAAGGTGTTTAAATTAACGAGCCCCATCCATCCTGCACATGAACAGCAGGGGAGCGAAAGAGCGAAAGAGTAGAGGGGAGAAAGGTGTGTGTGTGTAGATTTGTAAGTGTGTGTAATGTAATTCCCTAAGCGATACACTAAACCAAGTATCAACCAATCAGTGTGGTCCGCCTCTGATATGATGGATATGATGCAGTTTGATTGATTCCATATTTATTGTAGAATTGATCTACTGGTTGTCTATGGGAAGACATTAACTTAAACTGATTCTGAGACATTTTAATGTGATTCCACATAAGTATGCATGAATATGTTTATATGAATATGGGTTTCAGTGGAGAGTTTTAGTGTCCCATGATGGTCTAAATTTTCCTTTTTTTTTAAATAGGAAAAAACACTCTCCTTGTTTTAATAGAAGCTACTAGAATATGGCTGGCTGTACAGAGTCAAAGGTGATTATACAGTAACTCTATCTGTCCCAGTCTGGCCCAGACTGTAGTACTGGTAAGCAGATACCAGTTGAGGGACTGGGGTTACTCCAGTCCAGTGCCAGCTGATACCAGTTACACACTGAGGCTCCAAACACGCCTCTTATTTCTGCTGCACGCTTTGATTTATGGCAGCATGTCAACTGCTTTTTTTTTTTTTTTTTTTCCAGGGACAGTAAACGTCTCTCTGCTCGTCTCACTCTCTCTCTCTCTCTCTCTCTCTCTCTCTCTCTCTCTCTCTCTCTCTGTCTCTCTCTCACTCACTCACACACACACACACACACTGGGCAGTCCATACACATACAAACACATTGGCAAGTCCTCAGACTCACACACATTGGTCTGTTCTCAAGCGCACACACACACACACACTATAGTCCACACACAAATCAGTCTGCATAACACACACACACATCTGAGACATTTTTTGCAATCAACCACTAAATGACCTTCAACTACTAGCCAACGTGCGGATGTCCTTGTGTGTGTGTGTGTGTGTGTGTGTGTGTGTGTGTGTGTGTGTGTGTGTGTGTGTGTGTGCGTCTCAGACAGCTGTGATCTAAAGGTCTCTTTGATAAGAACTCTTTGACACATTAGCAGTGTGTCATGTGAGCTGCCGGCTATTGCCAAGAATAATACTGATCACAATAGGCGTTAGTCCACTTGGAAAAGGTCAGGAGTGGAACATCACACTCTGCAACATGTGTTACGTCCCTCCAGTAAACACTATAGTAACACTGCCCCCTACTGGACTAACACAGGAATGGGATTAAAGTTGATCAGTTAGTGATTAGTCATCCATATCTCATATAATGGAGTCTATATTTCTACTTAGTGTTAAAAGCAGGCACATGAACCACTGCTTTCAATTGCTCAAAACCCATTTTTATGATCTTGCTTTTAATTAATTCCACCTTTTTATTTTAACACCATTGTTATTAATTCATACTTCTTTTATTTCTCTTATACTTGTTTTATATTTCTTATACCTATTTTATGCTTTTTATATCTAAGATTGTTCTTTATTATTTTCAATTTATTTTATACTTGTACTTGTTTTATGCTTTTTTATATCTAGGATTGTTCTTTATTATTTTTAATTTTATTATTATACCTGTTTTATATTTCTTATACTTGTTTTATGCTTTTTATATCTTAGGATTGTTTTTATCATTATTTATTGATTTGTATTGTTTCTCTTGTAAAGCACTTTGAGCTGCATTTTATGATATGAAAGGTGCTATATAAATAAAGTATTATTATTATTAAAGTTTATTATTTTTATTATTATTATTATTTAATTACTAGAAAGATAATTGTGGCAGTGCAATGTTAGTGAGGATCCTCTAGAGGGCGCCATGCACCAGCCTTTTATAGTGGGCAGTGAACAGCGGCAGTAGAAGGAAATCAGATCAGGACTATTGGAGGAATGGAGTGTGTTCATGGAACTGATCATAACATGCACTTTATTTTTTTGTGACCGAATTTTTATTACTTTTTACCATTTATTTGTAAGACAAATCATTTGCAAACTGACATTATTCAGTTGAGATACTCCACACATTTACATGACAACTCAAAAAGACAATCGAGTTATATATCATATTTTTATTGTCCCAAAGGGAAATTGGTTATAGGAAGGAGTTAAAAAAAAGAATAATCTAAATGATAAGGAAAAGCTAAAAGAGAATGTTTTTTTCTTCCAATAATACAACCCCAGCATAGATTCTTCATTGATAATTTCACTTCCCTGCCTTCTCCACTTTATTTCACTGCTCCCCTGCTGTGAGCCTCTTAAAAAAGAATGAGAAACTAAAAATAAGAAAGTGGGGGGGGGGGGGGGGGGGGGGGTGAGAATAACAACACCAGAAAATAGGCACAAGCTGGTGTGTTTGTTGCCAGTTGCATTTGTGTTAAGGTGCTTTTTTTCTCCAGTGGATGATGATATCAGTGTGTATACAGTGTGAAATAGTGGAACCAGCAATGATGGAGGTGTGTGAAAACTGAAGACACAGGCATGTGCAGATGATGATGATGAACATGGTGTGCACATATGCATCGTATTCACATTAATACACTACCCTACACTACCAGTCAAAAGTCTGGACCCACCTGATTGAATGCACTATGTTCCTCATTCTCTTAAAGCCATTCTGATCTAAAGGCTTCTGCTGAAATGCTTGAAATAAATGTGTTTCTTAGACAAATATAAATAGTGAAGTTGATCCTATGTATGAATTTCTTTCCAAAGCCTTTTGCCTTTCCATCAAGGCAAAGAGCGGCTACTTTAAAGAATCTAAAATATAAGATAGTTTTGATTTGTTTAATACTTTTTTGGTCACTGCATAATTCCATTTGTGTCATTTCATGTTTTGATGTCTTTACTATTATTCTAAAATGTGTAAAATAGTAAAAATAAAGAAAAATGTGTGTCCAAACTTTTGACTGGCAGTGTGTGTACATAAATTCATGGTGTTATAAAAACTATACACCTTATCAAATATATTCATATGCAAAACGACAATGTGAGACTGGATAATATTTGTGAAATGGACGCTACACTGTACATGTTTAGTTACAGGATCAAATGCCCCACTATAAAAACTACAAATCAAATCAGTCCCTGCTGTCTCTCTGATTTGCTGCTGACCTCTAGAGAGGGTCCATGCAACTTGATCTGACAGCACAGGGCTAATGGCTCCTGATGGGGTTTATAGGGCCCTCTAGACCTGTATTAGGCTCTTTACTCTAAAGACATAATACATTACTTATTGCTCGTCACTCATTTCAAAAGCGATTCCTGGTGATTGCATGCTGTTTTACCTTCAGAAACGAAGTCAAAATCAAACTAGAGGGAATACTTCCACCCAGAGAAAGTCAACTTTTCTACCATTTCTCATCTAAACTGAGAGGACAAAGACGAATTATGAGGAAAACAAATAGATGGAGGAGGGATCTAGTTATTGGATAATTCACTTTCAGTCTGATCTTAAGTCATGACTTATCTCTTTGATTGGTAACTAATAGTCTTACTGAAATGGAAAAAGTAATTGGTTACTGGGAAAAGTAGTAATCTTCTTGTAGTTGATTGTTTTGTTTTTGCTGTAACCAAAAAAAAAAGAACTATCCTGTGTTGGTTTGCATGTTAGGAATGAGCACAATTCTTACCATAGATTAGATCTAATACTCTCTACTAATGAGTTTGCTCTTAAAAGAGCAGATAGATAGATAGAGCAGCTTTTACTTCTTTTCTGGCCCCATGAATAAGAGTTCAGCTAACACTTTGAAAGGATGGACGTTTGAGAAGGAGAAATCAGTGGGGTTTGATTGGTTGTTTGGTTGAAGATGGTCAAAGACACCTGTATTTGTTAGATACGGGCCTAGTAGTACGCTCTGTGTATTTCACATTAAAAGCACAGAATAAACAAGCACAGATAGATAAGAGATAACGCTCTTTTCTCTTTTCTTCCTGGTACGTCGTTACTCCGTCTTTCACCGCCCCTACAGCTCTGTAAATCTAGGCCAGCTTCGGCTCATTCTTTTTGCAATCGCTACTGCTAAAGTTGTTTTACACGTCTCTGGGGACGGGAGTGTGTGTGTGTGTGTGTGTGTCTGTGTGTGTGTGTGTGTGGAAGGAGTGGGGGGTGGTTGAAATATGGCGGGGTAATAAAGAGCAAGATAGATGAGCGCTGTACAAGAAATATATTCAAATACTCATTAAGGGGGAATGGTACATTTTGAAAGAATCAGGCTTTCAGCGAATGATGCAATGTTGCTCTCTTCTATAGCAATGAGTCCAGATAATAACGGTAAAATAGACTGTATGAACCATTATCATATTCATATGCGTGGCTACAGAGCTGCAATAATGCTCAGTCAATACAGTAGGAATGCATCCACTGTATTGCTCCAAAACACAATAATAACATCATTATTTTCATATTCTCATGCATTGCTATTGAAAGCGATATTGCTCCAAAACACAATAGTAACACTGAAATAGAGACATATCCTATTCATATGCATATTCATATTTAGTCATACTATTCTGAATGCTAGTGAAATCATGAATCATGAGTGTTTCAGCTGACAGACCGGCTCTTGCATGGCCCCGCCCGTCTTTGTTGTCCCCCTCATCACCCCCCCCACCCCACCACCACCACCTCCTCCTGGCCTTAGTCTGCGTCGGTATTTCCCTCCCCGGCATCCTCCTCCTCCCCCCTTTGCCCTGTTGCCCTGACAACAGACAGACACCTAGGCGAGGGTTTCCTTGGAGACGGGACAGATGAGGGTCTCCCACCCCCCGCCCCCCGCCCCCCGCCTCTCCCGGGCCGACCGGCTGCAGCCCCACCTGTGAATTTTAAATCTGATTTAAGATAATAAATACCAAAATACCAGAGGATTGCTTCTCTTTTCTCTGCTCCGCTAAACTGGTTTGACTGGGTCTGACTGGTTAAGGAGCTTAGATTTTCCTCCTGGTTTTTGCCCCTCTGTGAAATTGTGGCTCACGGTCCAAATTAATTTTTTTGGGCTTTCTGGAGTACATGAGCGCACGACTGATGATGGATTTGGATTTTAGTAGGTGGAGGAGCAGTGAGGATGAGGAAAATCATCTCCTGCTCCATACTTCCGCCTTAGATTCTTCAATTCTCCATACTTCCTCTGAACACTAGAAAGGTCAAGTGCTGTTTTGAATTTTACAGTTGAAACATCTCAGCTTTCAAAATGTCCCTCCATGTTTTTGGACAAAGCAGTGTTTAGATTTTAGATGAAGTGGTACGTTTTACGTGGCCAAAATTTGCATCCCCGAAAAAAATCCTCAGTGTGTGTTGTTATACTTCCACTGCACAAGGAAATTATCACGGTAGGGGGAATAACACATTTTATAAATAACAAGTAATGATGGGACGATATATTGAAATTCAATATATCGCGTTGCAAAAATGTGACAATACGTATCGTGGGGCAGAAAAATTAATCCAGATAAAAACTAAGTTTTATTCTGCTGTAATCACAAATGAGACAGTTTGCCCATCACAATTCATAAACTCTCCATCCAAATTATATTATTGTCACTTTGTAATGACATTTTGAAATTGTTTACGTTCTAGCGAGCCAATGCCATCGCTAGAAAGATTTGTGCCTCAGAAATAAACATAATTCTGCACAGTCAGACTTTGTTGTCATTGAACTTTTATTTATTACATTGTGTCGTTGTAGTAAACCGTGAACCGCATATTGCATATCGAATTGTATCGTGAAATAAGCATATCGTCCCATCCCTAATATCAAGTTAACTGATTTATAGCCTGGCAACGTCTTTGTAGAATCAATGGACGTTTGCGGTTGAGATCACCACTAAAGATGCTGCAAAAACAAAAAAGTACGAGGGGCGTTCACTGCCAAATCAGTGCCGAGGTATCAAACCTGCACTCTAAATCTCTGAGACACTCACGAGGGCCGTGTGGTGGGCAGATTAAACTGAACTAGTTCACGTTCATAGCTCACAATTCTGAATTTTGAACTAAGTTCACAGTCCCAAACAATGAACTAGTTCACGTTAATTTCTTCCGTTTTTTTTTAAATGAGCTGCTCCGAGCTATTCTTTTTCAATAGAACCTCCTCCTACCCATCCATCCCCAGCCCCCAATCATTGCCACTGCCCACTTCCCAAACTAAATGAATTACTGTATACTACTATAGAATCACAGCGTATGTTATCTTTCCAGCTTTCGCGGCTCTGAACCGTAGTTGGGAAGCCTCTGGTGTTGTGCTAGCCTATTTTAGCTTAGCCTGGCTCATAGCTCGTAACAAGCTTTTTACTACAGAGTCCGGACCAACTCTGTGGAGAACTGGCACTTTATTTCGGTACAGCAGCGAACATAATGCACGGCCTCTCGGTGACATTCTCTTTTACCGCTAACTATGGTAACTTTACTTAGCATCCTGCAACTCACTGCGGCTAAAAACACACTCACTTCCTACTACGTCACCCGCGCAGGTTACCCACAAGGCCACCTTCTTAAAGGGGCAAGGCTTGATAGAGCTATTCAAGTCATTTGGTGAAAATTCCTGTATTTTTTCATATCGCAATATATATCGCAGAAAAACAAAATATTGCAATGTTCGTTTTTTCCAATATCGTGCAGCCCTAATATGAACTGGCTTCAGCAGTACCGATGCATCTGAATTGCCAGTTGCACTAGCTATGCCGGGTGCCGTAAATCCTCGAGTCCATGTGAACGCCCCCCCTCCTGTGGTATTCACGACTTCGGAAGTGGAAATTTTCGGGTATTTTCTGAGTTCACGAGTTGTGACATTTTAGCTGACATTTTCAGAAATGGCGGAGGCCATGAAAGTTCATTTTTCGGTGGATGGTTAAGTTAATATATTGTAATTTTAGTCGTATAGAGTTTTTCTTAGTAATTTTATAATATGTCTGGGGAAAATGTTGATATTCCCAACGGCCTCATCTTTTTCCTCTGTCATTATGCCTTTGCATTTCCTGCATTACGTTACCCGCTCGCTAGCTAGCTAAATTGTTAGCCTCGGTGGCTTCTAGATGCCGACAGTAATGCTAGCAGCGTTGCCTAGCAGCGGTGCTCTCACGACTTAACCACTTGAACACCAAGCATATTGTGTACACGACTTTGTGTCGTTAACTCTCGCGGGAGTTAACGACGCTCACGTTCGCAATCATTAGTTGCAAACGGATACGTTCAGTTCACCGTTCACCAAAAACACGAGCACGTTCAATGAACACGCTCTTTTAGAGAGTTCATGTACAACACTGGTGGTGGGTGTGTATTGTGCAATATTGATCATCTTGACCCATATTGCCTGGAAGAAACCATGGCTCTTCCTCTCAGACGGCTACTTAACAAGATAATTACTGCCTCTCCAAGACATGGGCGCTAATTAGCCTCCGTACCAAATTTAACACTGGAGTGGAGGGGGGGATATGAATAGTGAAACGGCTACTTATCACCATCTACTGCGCACTCGTTCTGTCTCTTTCCGAGCTGGAGGATGGGTGCCGCCCCATGTGTGGGATAACACGCAGAATCCTGACAGGTCATTATGGAAACACAGGGATTTGCAAAAAAAGGTGGGCGGTGCCTTCAGGGAATACCTTGACAAAACAATGAATCTTTCCTCCTTTTCCATAAGGGTGTGGCACTCAAACAGAGGATAGATACAGACACACACACGCATCCATCCATCAGATCCTCCTCTTCTATCCTTTCTCCTCTCTTCTCTCCATCCCCTTCTCCTTTCCACTCCCCCCCCGTCTCCTTATATTCCCCATGGCTTCTGCTTCTTATTTTCCTTTTCCTTTTCCTTTTCCCTTTCTTCTCTCCTCCCTCTTCTTTTCCTTCTCATTCTCTTTCGCCTTTTTCCTCTCCCCTCCTCACCCATTTTCCTCTTCCTTTTCTTTTCTCCCTTCCTCTGCCCCTTCTCTGTGTCCTCTTTTCACCTTTCGTCCTCCCCGTTTCCTCCTCCTTCTCCTTTTCCTTCTATTCCCCTTCTCCTTTTCTTCCCTCCTCTTCTCCTCTCCTCACGCCTTCTCCTTTTTCCTTTTCCTTCTCATATTCCTTTTCTGCCTCCATTGCCTTTTCCCTCTCCTTTCTTCTCTCCTCACCCCCTTCTCCACCTTTTTTTCCTTTTTTAATCCCTCCTCCATTTCCTCCTTCTCTCATTTTGTCTCCCCCTTCTCCCTCTCTGTTCACTTTTCTTTCTTCTTCTCCCTTTCCTCCTCCTTGTACTCTCAACAACATCATGTCTGTTTGATCTCCGGCATTGAAAAGCAACAGCTACCATTGTGCCATTGAAAGCACCGCTGTGGTTGCTATGGTTATCCACTTGGATACAATTACTATAGCAACGCTGCTTCCGAGGGCCTGGAGGGAAGTGGCTCAGCAGGACCCCAGGTAGACACACACACACACACACACACACACACACGCACACACACAATTTTGTGTTGCAAGCACTACATTCATTCCCTAACATTTAATCTTAACCCTTGCACAAACCTTAACCTAACATTAATTCTAATCTTAAAGGAATACACCAGGTTTTTGTCCCATTGGTCAATTTAGCTGTTAAGTGATGAGAACATAGACACCAAAATCATCCATGTGTCCCCAGTAGATCATTGGCCCCAGTGCTCCATGCTAACACTTTAGCATACACTATGCTGAGTGATAGTAGGCTCCATGCTATCACTTTAGCATACACTATGTTGAGTGATAGGAAGCCACTAGCTTTATCCAAAAGTGAGAAAATGATAATTTGTAGCAGCTCTAAATGGTATGTGATCTTAAAAGTCTGGCAGTTTTATATAGGAGATTGCTAAAATTTACACAAAATGTGATACAAAAATAACTATACTGTTTTAAACTAGCATGGCCTACTTGCCCCGTTTCTATAAGATGTGAAGATGGAGGGTGATGGGAAACTGTGGACAGCTAAAAATCACTGTGCAGCGGATGAATATGTGGTCGATCACATGAAATAGTTCCAAAAATAAACCTGGCTACATCACCTGTATTGAGTTAATGATAAATCATTTTTAAAATTTCTGTATCCGCAAGTCATACAATAAAAACCACAAACGACTTTTATTACTAAAGGTCAGTCTTCTTTGGATAATGCTAGTGGCCTTCTATCACTCAACATAGTGTATGCTAAAGTGTTAGCATGCAGCATCAGAGTGAATACCGGGGACACATGGATGATTTTGCTGTCTATGTCCTCGTCACTTAAAGGGTAACTTTGGTATTTTTCAACCTGGACCCTATTTTCCCAACTGCGGGTGTCTAAGTAACTAATGGGGACAACAATTTTTGAAATTGGTCCAGTATTGAGCGAGATCGCTTCAGCCGGCAGCCGCGAAACGGGCTGCAATGTAATCTGACGGGGCAAATGCGAACCGTCAATGTACGTCCACTAAAAGTGCTTGTTTTTGCCACTGACTGGCTCAGATTGTTATTATAAGTGTCTGACAACATTATGGAAAGGACTCTATACAGAAATGAAGTTGACCAACGGGGCAATCTACCAAAACTCAGTGTATCGATTTAACCCGAAATCCAACTCCTGACCCTTAAAAATGTCCTCTAACACACAAAACACGGAGAGCTAAGCACATGCTAATTCACAAACAGGAACATGCTGCTAATTGAATGTCAGCAATATTGCCTGGCAAAAAATACAAGCATTTATGTCATTGTGACTTTGGAAAACAATGAAGATCTAACTAACAAAAGCAAACTTCAAAGCATATAAGAGTTTAGAAAATTGAGCCTCGGTGTTGGGTTTGCTGTCTGTGCAATGTCCTTATTTGCAACCTTATCTATCAAAACCTGCGAATCTGAGATGACAGAGCCCTGATATGGGTATCAGTGTCACCACCCCCGTCATATTCTCTGTCCAGATGGATCAATAGATGGCTGAACCGGCCCTGCGTCATCAGTCAGAGCTGCCCGGTCGGCAGTATCAGCGGCTGGGTCGGGTCTAACATCGCCCCGCTATGGATTGGCCCGTCGGCCTGATCAATCCCTCATCGTTGCTTTTTTTAGCCTCCGTCCAGCCTGGGACATCAGGAGCTGTCAATAGCCTCGTTAGCCCCTGTGGCTGATAGTGTTATCCTCTGTCTCATTCACTTAGAGTGTGAGTGGGTGTGTTGGTGGGATGTATTGAGCTATGTACATACAGAAAAATATGGGTTCTTGGAGGTTTTTTTGGTATGGGTAGTGGTTCTATATAGAGCTGTAATAACTCAAAGAACCATATGATTTTTTTTTTTAAATGGAGGGATCCAATGTGGTGCATAAAAGTATTTTAATACTGCTGATGTGGGACTTCTTAACATTCTTCATGGTTCTTTATAGCATCATAAAGGTCTCTGTAGAACCATTTGAGCATGGTGCCATAAAGAATCTTTCTAAAAGGATTCTTTTATGGGCCTTTGTGGAACCATTTGAGCATGGTGCCATAGAGCAGTGATTCTCAACCTTTTTCATATCAAGGACCCTAATTTAGTCCACATTAAGGCCATGGACCCCCATTTGATGAGATTTTGTCTCTCAGGCACAAATCTGAGAATATTTTTATTGTTAGATATGATTTTGTCCAGAATTCCATGACTATCTGTATTGTAGGTAGAGAGATAACAGAGAAACTATGATCAAAACAGTCATCCTTCTACATTCTCTAATTGTGTTAATTTCTTGTAAATGAAATAATGGCGATGTTTCACAATTCATCAATTTGCTGGGGACCCCCTGGAACCCCCTCAAGGTTCCCGGACCCCTCGGTGAGAACCACTGCCCTCGAGGACCTTTCTTAAAGGGTTCTTTATAGCATGCTATGGTACAGTACAAGCCCAAAGAACAATTTTCTGGTACTAGGAGTGTATATAACAGAATTGCTTTGCAAATTGAAACAGAAATGGGGAATCGAGGCGTCTGCAATTCTGATACGTTCAGAAGTTCAAGAAGTTCTGTCGTCTAGAAATGCGCAGAAACAGGAAAAGACTGGAAGCAAGACTCAAGTGGACACAGCAATTTGCTTGAGAGGAAGGAATTGGAAGAGGTGTGAAGTGGATTTGATTCCAGAACACATTTTTTTTTGTCGCGCTGACGCAGGCGTTCACCTCGGGGGCTCCTATGACCAATTGTTCTCGGACTTCTCCATTCAGGCCGTACTGTGAGTGGAATGCTGTTGTGTCTGAGTGCGTCTCAATGGGCTCTACAACCTGTAGAGGATTGGAGGACTGACTCGGTCTTTCATAATGTGTTTACCAAGGGGATGTAGTGGAGGGTAAGCCCATCCAAACTCTGTTCACTTGTCCTTTACCACCTTTTTAGATTGACAATTCATACAATTTGCCGTATGATGATCACCGACTTAAGGTTATGGCTTACCCTTCTTTTTATTTGCCACCACATTACTGGTTAATAACCCTATATAACCCTCTTTCTTTCTCTGTCTTTCTACCATCCCTCCATTTCATTTTCACCCTCACTCACCCCCTCCTTCTTTACCCCTATCCACCCCACCTCCCGACCCCTTCTCCACCCTCCTTCATAAAATATTCAGAAAGCCTGGCGCTTGGCCAGATGCCGCCCCTCTTGCTTGGCCATGCAGCCAGCCAGCCAGCCAGCCAGCCAGCAGGGCACGTGGCTCACCGATGGGTGCGAGGGGTTGGGCTGTTAAAACTCAGGACAGGGAGGTTTCCATGATGCCAGAGCCACTGACTCGGAGTGGCAGCCTGCTTAAAATTAGCCCAGCCGTTGTGTTAGGGACTTAGAGGCACAGGGTGTCCGAAAAGTCAAAGGGAACACTGTCGATTTTTTCTTGTTTCTTCCTTCCAAGCCCTCACCTTCGGTTATGAGCTCTGGGTGGTGATGAAACCATTGAACCATGTCATGAACCCCCGCTCAACTACCAGTCGTTTATGACCGAAATGACATACCCCAAATAAAATTGTTATTGTTCTTCAACCCCTTTGTCTACAGGCATAGTGATGTTCTTTCCGGAAAGGTAAGCCCTGGCAGTTTGTTCTCCAAGAGTCAGAAAAACTCTAAGTATTATTGAAACAGAGTAACAGAAGCTCAAACATGGTGGAAATTGAACTTATATTCTTGCCTAAAAGAAAAAAACAAAATTTTCTGAGTGCAATCAGCTGTGTGTGGCTGTGCCTGCTCAACTCATTGGAGATGCAGCCAAAAGGTTCACCAAATCCTACTTCAATTTTGCATTTTTTCTAGAGATATGTCTATACGGACATCCAAAAAGGCCATTCTGAGACACTTGATAATGATATGGTGGTTCTTGGTTTCTGGGGCAAGCTGAAGAAAAAAACAAAAATCCAAAACCAGCAGCATCTGCCGTGCGTATTGCGCCTTCGCAGCTGTCGATGCAGATATCCTTTGTCAAATACAAATAAATATGGTACTTTGTTTGTATTGTAGTAATGCTGTAGCGTAGCAGTAATGTAGTACTTAAGTAGCAGCTGTCAATCCAGATAGGCTTTGTCAGATACAAGGAAACATGGCCCTCTGTTTGTTTTGCGAATGTGTCTGGAAGTTGGAGGTCGTCATGTAGTACTTTGCCTTAGTAATGCTGTAGTAGTGGTGTAGTGCAGTGGTTCTCAACGTGGGGTCCGGGGACCACCAGGGGTCCTCGAGGGGGTTGCAGGGGGTCCCCAGCAAATTGATGAATTGTGAAACTTTATCATTATTTCATTTGCAAGAAGTTAACACAATTAGAGAATGTAGGAGAATGACTGTTTTGATCATAGTTTCACTGTTATCTCTCTACCTACAATACAGATAGTCATGGAATTCTGGACAAAATCATATCCAGCAATAAAAATATTCTCAGATTTGGGGCCCAAGAGACAAAATCTCATCAAATGGGGGTCTGTAGCTCTAATGTGGACTAAATTAGGGTCCTTGAGATTGAAAAGGTTGAGAATCACTGGTGTAGTGTATGCTTTGTTAGATAGAAAGAAACATGGTCTTCTGTTTGTACTGTAGTAGTTTTGTAGTAGTGTTGCAGTAGTAGTGAAGCAGTACTGTATTACTTTGGGTACAAAGACACATGGTACTCCATATGCAATCATGTCTGGAAGTAGGTGATGGTCATGTAGTGCTATAGTACTCTTCTAGTGCTGTAGTAATACTGCAGCTATCAAAAACATGGTACTCCATTTGGAAATTGGTGGCAGTCATGTTGAGTACACTCTATGAAGTGATTTCCCTTTGAATCCAGACTTTTCGGACACCCTGTAGATTGCAGATGAGTCCCAGTGGGTACAGATCAGGGCTATTCCAGGCACTGTTTAATTAACACAAGCTAGCCGGACGTGTCTGTCAAGTCATTTGTCTAATACACCACCACCCACACTAACAAATGGGGACTCAGTGCTCATTCCCCTGATCTGTCTTTTCCCACTCTTCAGATAAGATGAAACTAATGATTCCTGTGGGTAATTTTGAGTCATTGCAGCAGCAAGCTGTAATCATAGGATATGGCAAATAAAAATAGAACAGAAATAAGAATATTGCAAGTGGGCAATATTTAAACATAAGGAAAGTGACAGTTTCAATGTAGAAATGTATTTTTGAAAGTATGAAAAAGTGAACTGCAGAATAGGGTGTAAAAAATGAGAACAGTTGCATAGACATGTTTAATTTCTGTGCTGTTTTTGACTGGGAACTGATCATTTCATCACTGACACATCTCATATATTTTGTATTTAGGTGTCAGCTTGTTAGCTAGTTAACCTGGTCAGCTAACTATCACACCTCTGATTTGTACATGAGCTAATATCTAGTTGAAGCTAGTGTTAGTAGTGGCTAGTAAGTTGCATGTTAACATAAACCTCAGTGTCTTTGCTAAATGAGCCAGCTGGCTAGTTAGCTAGCTAACAGTTTGTTCAGGTTAACTGAGCTGACTCTTCTCAAGCTACAACTCAGAGTGTTTTGGAGTAAAGACTAGAGCTAAAGACAAGACAGTTTACTGTGACACTATTCACTTTTATTTAGAAGTTAGAACGTTACTGAATGGATCTACAGCCACACCACAACAAACTTTTTCAGCTAGCTCTCTTTTTCTAGCGTGGTTGTTATATATTTAGACTTTATTAACTAACGGACAATTCTCTAATGGGCCTCCATGATGGAATAGTGAGGAAATACCAAGATATATGCAATATATAACAAATTCTTCCCTATCCATTTCTTTCTCTTTTTACTGTTTCTGTTCTGATTTTCGCATTTCTTCCTCCATATCTCTTTCTGTGTTCTATGTCTGAGCTTATATTTTTCTCTCTCTCCATGTGTGTCTCTCTCTCTCTCTCTTTCCTCCCCTCTCCTCCTCGGTCTTCTCAGCACGTCGGTGCAGATTTGTCTCCGGCTCTTGTTAAAGTGTGACAGACGTGTCGACAATAGCATCCCTCAAAGTCACTTGTGAGGACTCTGAGCTATTTGCTGCTAAATCACTTTGATTGGGCTGGAAACCCTTTGTGTGTGTGTGTGTGTGTGTGTGTGTGTGTGAGGGGGGCTGAGGGGTGGGATGTTTAGTGGCTCTGTGGAATGTGGGAGTTCCTTTTGTTTTGGTGTGTGTATGTGTGTGTGTGTGGTGTTATGTGGGTTTTTCCTCCCAAACCACCATAGCTGGCATCCCAGTGTAAGTTGTGACAGGCCAGGTCAATGTCAGAGAGGCCTCCGTGTGTGTGTGTGTGTGTGTGTGTGTGTGTGTGTGTGTGTGTGTGTTCAGAGTTGGTCTGGGAAACAGAAAGTTTGAAAAGACTTTTCTCCTTCAGGTCGTAAAGTGAAGAATCCTCGTTTCGCCTTTGTGTTTTAATTAAATAGGAGTTGAACACACACGAACACACACACACACACAAACACGCACACACACACACATATGAAATAAGCTCAAGTTAACAAGAGTGATTCCTTTGTCGAGCATCCGTTGTAACTCTCTCTCTCTCTCTCTCTCTTTCTCTCCCTCTCTCTCTCCTCATCTCTCTTTCCTTCTCCTATGTCTCTCGCCCTTTACTCCCTGCTCCCAGTTATCCCAGTGATCCCAGAAGCCACATACTCTAATCAATAGCCAATCCAACAGTACCAGATGGGAACTCCTTCTGGAGAACGCAGGGAAAGAACAGCCAATTAAGGGTGTGTGTGTGTGTGACATGACTA